>NC_048220.1:83585842-83601990 GCF_002007445.2 Ailuropoda melanoleuca | reverse complement strand
CCAGCCCCCTCCAGGCTTCCCCAGCCCTCAGCCCCCATGGCCAGGCTGCAGAGAGGATCACAGGCAGGGGCATTCATACCAGCCCTTGCCACCCTGCCTGCCCCCTACCCACAGCCCAGACTCTCCATCCCCTTCCCCTCCCCCACTTCTCATGGGATTCCCCAACTTCCTGCTCCCCAGAGCCTTCCCCAGAACTCCAGACAGGAGAACTGAGGCTTGGCTCAGTGGCCTGAAAGAGCCAGGAGGTGTCCAGCTCTACCCGTTGAGCCCATAACAGAGCAGGTGGCCCAGGACACCCCCAGGCAGAGCAAGCTCCAAACCTCTGGGAGTGGGAGAGCTCTGGAAACTTCCTGCAATAGCAATCCAACCCATGCCAGAGGCTCGAGTCCCAGCCCTGCCCCTAATGCTAACTAGCTCCATGACCTTGACAAAGCCCCTCTAAACCTCAGTTTCCTTGGCTGCCAATAGCCTAGGTCGATGCCTGCCCACCCTGCAGTGTCACCGCAAAGAGCAAACATAGGACGAATGCCTTGAACTCCTTCGGGAACAAGACAAGGATATAATTAAACACATGCGTGGGACAGAGGAATGCAAACTGTAAAGCACTGAGCAGCCCAAGGAGCTGTTTTGCTCTTTCTCACGGGATGTGGACCTACTTCCAGAGTGGCAGTGAGGCCCCAGGGCCTGAGAGCAGGCACGCCCGGCCTCCAGGAGAAAGATTCGAGATGCCTGACTTCAGAAATACCGGCTCCAGCTGAGGGGGCATCTGATGGCTGAGACAGACACATCCGGAGATAGAGCAAGACACAGGCAGACAGACAAATAAACACGGATGAAATAGCTGGCGTGGCCAATGGCTCTCCTGATGCGAACGGACCGGCAGCGGTGGCTGGGTTCCCGTAGCCTGGGGGCCTCTCTCTGCTCCACCAGAACCTCTCCCTGCCTGCTGCCCTTGGTCGTCAGCTCCCACACTCATGGCCTGAGGGCACACTGGCACAGCGTTTGCACACACACACACACACACACACACACGTGTCCCTCATTCTCATCAGGGTGGGGGAGGGGGTGCTGGACCCTCCGAAAAAAATTTCTTTGGAATTGGGCGTGAAGCCCAATGCAGGGCCTGAACTCACGACCCTGAGATCGAGACCTGAGCTGAGATCAAGAGTGGATGCCCAACCAACTGAGCCACCCAGGTGCCCCTGGAGCCTCCAAATTCGAAGATGCTACTGAGGAGGGAAATAGTCTCTGGCAATAGGGGGAAGGGGTCTTCTCTTATGCAGATTCCTTGGGGCCTGAGGAGGTGTGGCTTTGTGAGTGACCCTAACAGGAAACTGCAGACCATTTCAACGGCAGGAGCAGGTGTGGTGGGTGTCGATCCCTGGGGATGAGGCATCAAGGAGAACGGAGGATGTTGGTGGAGAAACTCTGGTGTCTGCTCAGGTTTGTCGAGTGCATCTTTCCCTGGGTGCCCGGAGCTGTTCACCAGCATGTGCAGATGAGCAGAGAGCCCATCTGATTGCTGGGGGTGGGCTGGGCTGGGGCCGCTAGCGCCAGCAGGGTGTGGACAAGGCAGGAGCTTGGGCTGGCAGCCCTGCTTCCTCTTTGCCCCTGCCATGCATCCTCCCACAGCTGCCAGAGTGCTCTTTCCAGAACGAGCATCAGATCTGTCCCTGCGTTCCCCATCCTATGGCTTGCCACTGCCCATGTGATAAAGTTCAGATCCTACCCATGGCTTACAAGAGCACCAGGGTCTGCCCTGCTACTTCTCCAACCTCACGTCCTACTTCTCTCTCACTTACTCCCCTCTGCCTACACCAGCATTATTGTTCCTCCAACTTGGCTCCACCTCAGGGCCTTTGCACTTGCTGTGCTCTCTGCCTGCGACACTCCAGCTGCCAGTTTTGCCTTGGTTGCGTTCTGATAATTCAGGCCTCAGATGGCCTTACACCATCCCAGTTAGTGTCCCCCTCCTTCCTCTGAGTGCTATCACATCTCCCTGGGTCTTGCTCTTTGGCTTACTGTGTAGCATAGAGCCCTATGTGAAAATATTTCCTCTGTATGTTTTTAGTCCATGTCTGCTCAATGGAACGCAAGCCCTTGTCTTGTTCACTGCCGTTTCCCACTATCTGGAGCAGAACTTGAAACACAGTAGGCGTTTAATAAATATTCCCTCAGCGAAATGAGTGAATCACAGAGGAAAAGGCTAAGTGTCCCCAGGATGGAAAGCTCACATCCTAGAAACTGAACAAAACAGAGGGGAATGCAGCTGGAGGACGGGCATGATTTCAAGGGGCCGGGACCACGTAGACCACCAAGGAGTTCATGATGCCAGGGCTCATTTGACCACGGGTTTTGCTCAGTTTACCTCATCGAATGGTCATCACCTGGAGCTGGTGTACCGCTAACCCCATTTATTGATGAAGCAGTTGCAGCTCCAGTGTTACCCGTGTGTCCAGAGTTTCTCCTCTGGGGCATGTGGCTTCCCAGCTGGCTGGAGAAAGGTCTTAGGGTCCTGGCCCATGTCCCTTGAGTCACTCCCTGTAACGTTCCTTTTTAAAAATAGTTTTATTTAAATTCAATTAACATAGAGTGTATTATTAGTTTCAGAGGTAGAATTTAGTGATTCATCAGTTGCATACAACACCCAGTGCTCATTCCATCAAGTACCTTCCTTAATGCCCATCGCCAGTTACCCCATCCCCCCACCCACCTCCCCTCCAGCGACCCTCAGTTTGTTTCCTAGAGTTAAGAGTCTCTTATGGGGACGCCTGGGTGGCTCAGTCAGTTAAGTGTCTACCTTCGGCTCAGGTCATGATCCTGGCGTCCTGGCATTGAGTCCTGCATTGGGCTCTCTGCTCTGCAGGGAGCCTGCTTCTCCCTCTGCCTCTTTCTGTCTGTCATGAATAAACAAATAAGATTTTTTTAAAAAAAGNCTTTCCTTAGTTTGGCTATTGTGGACATTGCTGCTGTAAACATTGCGGTGTGGGTGCTATATAATCACTATATTCCTAGTAGTGCAATTGCTGGGCCATAGGGTAGCTCTCCCTGTAACATTCCCAAAAGGGCCTTGCCTGCTTGAAATGGCAGAAGACAGGAGTCACGGGCAGCAGGCTTACATAGATCCCAGGCCAAAGGGGGCAGTGGCCAGGAGAGAGAAGCCAGAAAAGTGGGCCCTGCTCCTTGGTAGACAAAGAAAGGGTGAACAGAGATCTGGCTCATGACTGAAATGAAGCTCCTGGTGGAGGCCTATGCACTCGCCTCCGGGATGGGAATGACTGAAGACTTGGATCTGAGTACAAGCCCCACAACTGGCAACACACTTCAGCTTTCAGCCTCACTGTCCCCCTTATGGAGTGGACATAATAATGCCCACCTCCAAGAGTCACTCTAAGAGTGAATCAAGCCCTGTATGTAAGAGTATTTTTATAAACCTTCAAGGGTTGTTAAAATGTGCATAACAAGGACTCATTTGGCTTCAAGGGTCAGAAATCCACCTCAAACGGACTCAAACTCAAAGGGGCTCTTATAATTAAAAAGTCCTCCTAATTGAATTTAAATTAAAAAAAATTAAAAATAAATAAATAAATAAATAAATAAATAAATAAATAAGCAAGCCTAGCACTGGGCTCTGCACTCAGCAGGGAGTCTGCTTGAGAATTTCCCTCCCCCTTCATCTACCCACCCTCTCCCTTGTGCACACACTCTCTCTCTCACTTCTCTCTCTAATAAATAAATCATAAAAAAAAATTAAAAAGTCCTCTAGATGGGTGCTGTTGGCTTCAGGCTTGGCTGGATCAGGGTGCGCCGACAAAACGAGTCTCTCTCCTTGTCTCCTTGTTAGCTCTCCTCTGTAGGGCCTTCCTTCTTAGGTAGGCTCTCATCAATGGGCGGCCATCAGCCTCTCCAGGCCTCCAGGTCACAGATGACCAAGCCCACCTGAAGGGGAACTTCTCCTCTGCAAGCCCCAGCTTAAACCCCAAGATGGATTCTCATATAAACTAGAAGCCCAACCTGAAGCAACCGCGAGGGAAGCCAGGAGACGAGGAAACTCTGGCTGCCGCCTCCGGAGCACGGCTGGGATTGGCTTCATGGGAACCGTGAAGACTGTGAGTGGTGGCGGTAGAGGTTCTCCAGAGAATGGGGGGTGCGCTCTCAGAAGAGGGTCTGGGAGCATGGCTGGCATGTAGTAGAAGTTCACAGCAGGACCAACAGAGGTGTGCTCCCCCTACGGCTGGCACGGCAGAGCAGCACCCTTTAGGGCTCCAGATCCCAGGAGACTCCGCCCTGGGGCTGCTCCCCGGCCCGGAGGAGCTACTTCCTCAGCGGGTGCTGAACGGGGCTGCTGGGAGGGTTCAACACAATCGTTCTGTGAATATGACTTGTAAATGGCGAAGCACTCTTCAAATGTTAGAGACTGTCTACCGTTTAGAATAGAAGAGGGATGGGAACGACGGGGTTTTGGAACTGAAAGGGGCCCAGAAATCATTGGCCAGCCCCACCCCTCACCTTACCGCCATCAATGCAAAGCAGCGGGAAGAGTGACTTTAAAATGCAGACCACATCATATCACTCCCCTGTCTAAACCTTCACAGGCTTTCCTTGGAAGAGTCTAGATTCCCTTCCTCTGCCTCAAGGGCCCTTACGATCTGTCCCTGCCTGCCTCTGAGAATCCATCCCTCCTTACCCTTTCGCACCACTCCCACGTGCCCCAGCCACACTGCTTCTTTGCTTCTGCAAACACACGGGGCTCAATTCCTTTTCAGATGCTTTGCGTTTGCTGTTCCCTCTACGCAAAACACTTTTCCCCCAGATCTCCAAATGGCTGCCACTTTCTCCTCACTCAGGTCTCAGCTGAAACATCACCCTCTCATGGGGCGCCTGGGTGGCTCCTTCAGTTAAGTATCTGCCTTTGGCTTAGGTCATGATCCCAGGCTCTTGGGATTGAGCCCCATGTCAGGCTCCTTGCTCAGTGGGGAGTCTGCTTCTCCCTCTGCCCCTTCCCTTCTTTGTGTGCTCTCTCTCACTCTATCTCAAATAAATGAATAAAATCTTTAAAAAACAAGAAACAAAAACAACAAAAAATCACCCTCTCAGAGACGTCCCCTGTCCACACTTCTGTATTGATGTCCACCACACCTCTCCTCCACTCTCTCTCCCTCCACCTATTTTATATTCTTCATTATGAGGAACTATCTTGTTGGTTTGTTTACTTATTTACTGCCAGTTGCTCTCCTGCCTGCCACCCCCACTGGGATAATCAGATCCAAGAAAAAAGGATCTACACACAGTACATGGCCCAGCAGAGTAACGGGTCAATAAATACTTGTTGAATGAATGAATATGTGGATGAATGGATGGTCAGTGGATGGTGAATGGGTGGATGGGTCGGTGGGTTGGTGAGTGGATTGATGGATGAGTAGATGGGCGAGTGGATGAGTAAGTGGATGGGGGAATGGAGAGTGGGCTGTCCCTATGCCTGCCTGGTCCTGCCCTGACTCTCTAACTTGTGTCTTGCCCTTTAAGAAAACTGTGTACTGTTGCCCTTTTTAGACTAGGATCTGCCTTGGAGCTCTGGTAACGAAAGACCCTCCCGGCTCCCCACTTCACACCAAATCATGCACTGTGGCCTCGATGCCACCTGCTGTGGTCCCTGAATTCACCTGACTTCGAAGCCCATTCAACCGATCATTAGGAGGTTAATAAAACCTTTTCCCCTGCATGGGCACACCGCCACCCTTGCTTGCTGTGCCCATCAGCTGGGCCTGCCTGTCGCTGTAACCAGGAGTTGGGAGACAGATCGGCTACCCCTTTCGCCTGGCAAGCCACGCAGGCAAGCTGAGGACTTTGTCCTCACATCAGCTCCCAGGGAGAGGTGTTGCTCCGATCCTCCCCTCCAGAGCTATTCCAGGATATGAGAAATGGGAGGTGGCCTCTCTCTTCGAGGACTCTGCTTCTGAGCTGGGGGGTCTGTGGGTTGGCGTGTGAGTCGGTGGTGGCCTTACACACAGACAGCCTCCTGTGAGCTGCCCTGGTGTCTCAGCGACAGGCTGAAGGAGGGAAGGTGCCCCGCTGGGACTCCGGCTCACTCCAATCACCGAGGAGCAAAGGGTCCGGGGGACAGTGGGCAGACAGGGTAGCGGGTCTGTGGGGCCTGTGGGGGAGGAAGGTGGACCCACTGGGCTGAGAGCCAACATTCAAGGGACATCTTGATGTAGGTCCCAAGCCATTCTTAGCATAAGGTCCTGAGGACAAGGGAGGCTCCTCTCCCTATCTGGAAAATTCCATCTCTGTGAAATCTGTTGGAAGAAAACATCAAGTCTCCATAGCACTGTTGAGTGAGGTTGGGGGGTGGGGGGAAGCACACAGCAGAAGAAAGCACACAGTGAGACACCATGTTGTAAAAAGGCACAAATCAAATGAAACTGTGTCTAGTTGCATCAACAGACATACCTGTATACATGCAGAGAAAGGCCTAGAAGGCTATACACCGGACTTTCACCCGTGGTTTCCTCCTTAGAAAAAAATTCCTGAGATTCGGGCCAAGGTTATTTGCAGTCTTTTTTAAAAAATTTTACAATTACAAGGTATTTGTGTTTTATATGTGAAATTAAAAATTAATCTTTAAAGATATTCACCAAGGATGTAATTTGGACTGCGAGGGTCAGACCTAACTCTTAAAGGTAGTGGCGTGAAGGGTCACAAAAGGACACAAGAGGGTCCTGGCCGGCCCAGGAGATGAACTGGGCCACCACCCTGCTGTTCACCTTTGAGGTTCCTGGGGGCTGGGCATCCCTGGCTGCTCTCCTAGACCCGACCCTTACGATCCCACCCAGAGGTGGCTGCGGCAGACCCGGGAATTGGTTCCAGGATGAGGAGCAGAGAGGGTGGGCAGTCAATGCCCAGAGGGAGTGCGGAGCATTCTGCTGGCCTGGGTCCCATAACACCAGAGTTACAGCGTCTCTGCTTCCACTGGCCGAGTGACAGCGTCTGCACGCTCATGCAAGGGGGGTTATTTTATTAACCAGATAGATTAAGCATCTCTCCTTCTAATTACCAGTTTAATTAACCTTGGCACACAGTATGTACCAACCCCCGAGGGACTGAGTCACAACTGCCACGCTGCGTGAACATCGCCCATCTGCTCAGCGCTAGCTTCAGCTGGCCCTCAAGGGACTGGGCCAGTGGGCTCTGAGGGCCTGGGGTCTGGGGGCACCAGGGAGGAGGGGAGAGAAAAGTGGGCGGGGATTGCTAGGACCGTCTCCGGAGGGTCTTGCTGTGGGTGCTGGATTCCAACACGGCCCTTCCTCCGCAGCCTCCTGCAAGTGACCCTGGGAGAGAAAAGACAGAGAAGTCAGCCTGGGCCACCCCACTTGGGTCTCCCAAGTGTCTGCAGGGTAGCCTGGGGACCGGGAGACGTGTGTTCCTCTACCACTTACTGGATGGTGATGGGGCAGGAGCTGCCCTCGATTTTCCGAGCTGGGGTTTTGTCATCTGTAAAATGAGCACAGTGATACCTAGGACAGGAGGCTTCATGAAGAGGACAAAGGTCAAGGTGCCTTGTAAAATCACATTCATGTATTCATTCACTTACTCGGCCCATGTTTATGGCTTATGCGCTACACATTAGCAAAAGTAAGCAGGACCGTGAGGAACAGAGAGAATTTAGAGACTGAGTTGTCTGGGAATTGACGGTGTCTGGCTAACAACTCCAGAGTGGCCCTCACACACACACACACACACGCATTCCTTCCTGGCCTGCCATCCGCAGCACCCCACATTTAGCACCCCGCACACAGGCACGCACTTTCCCCTTCACAGCCACGAGCAGGACGTGCACCGTCCCTGAACACGCCTGCGTTCCTGAAGAGGGCCACATGGCTCCTCTGCTGTCAGGAAGCGTGAGGCCGGAGATGTCGCATTAATAAGAAGCATAGAGGCTCTGGTAAAGGGGGTTTTATATATTTATTTATTTGAAAGCTTATTAAAACCCTAGCCTAGTCTTCTCTTCCTAACGCGCTGTTATTGGAGCTTCCCGATGTCTGTGTGGGAGGGTGGAGGCAGGCGTGTGTGTATCTGCATATGTGTGAGAGAAGACTTTCGATGCGTTTGTGCGTAGGGTGTGCTGCGGTGTGTGCGTACGTGTCCGGGTATGGAGTGTGAGGTGTGTGTCAGGCTTTTACGCTTCTTAGAACCCTTCGGTGGTGAGCAGTTTCTCAACCTATTTTTCACTATCACCCCCATAAAGAGCCTCTGCAGACATTTTATTGGGAACCGCCCCTCTGAATTGTATGCCGCGGATACACTACACACCTCCTTATGTGCTGTGTGTAGATCTGGGCTTTATACAGAGAAAGAGCCCTCTTGTTTTTTCACCTACCACCACCCTCAAAGAAAATTTCCCACCCCCTCGGGGGTCACACTGCCCCTCTTGAGAATTCGTGACGTACAGCAAGTTTCTGGCCCCAGAGATCTGCGACCCCTGATGTCATGCCACGGTTCCCAGTCTCAAGGGCCGGAGATCCTATAGCAGGCTGGGGAAGGAGTCCAGGAATCCAGGTTTTAGTAAGCTCCCAGGGATTGTGATGCCCTGCCCGAGGACTGGGGATGGAAGGGAGTTTAGAACCATCGGGAACCATCTAGTCTGAGAGGAGGTCTATCTGAAGCTTCCGCCTAGTCCGAGAGAGCATGGAATCTCAACCCACAAAGCCTGGGGTCCTGGCCAGCAGGACCTTCCTATATTAGACTGCCCCGGAGCTCCCCAGAGGAGGCTGGGGAAGGCTGGCAGCTGGGCCAGAACTCCTCCCACAGACCTAGCACTTAGATAAGGCAAAATGAGGCATGTGTCCCCAAGACCAGGATCATGCAGCTGGAGTCTGCAACAAACACTGATCCAAGGTGTCTGGAGTCCCATCTTCCATCTGTTCAATAGAGCTACAGATGTCCCCCACATTAACCTGGGCCTCCCCTCTAGGAGCCCCAACCTCCCCTGGTCCTGGGTACTCAATATGCCAGGCGCTGGGAGAGGGGGTGGAAGGTTACTTCAGCCCTGTCCAGCAGACCAGCCCTGGAATTGGAACGGGAGTTCCAAGCTGTCAAGGGTTGGAGCCTTGTCTGGAAGTTGCCAAAATCAATCAAAAACACAGACCTCCTCCTACCTGGCCCTGCCCTCTATGGGTACCAAAGAATAGCTGTGCCACTTTGGAGGCCTGGACCAGAGCCAAGCCCCAGCCCTGGGTGTCTGAGTGATCAGAACACAGGGGACCAGTTGATGCACTGCAGGCAGTGGGCACGGGGCTGGCAAGGGGCAGATGGGAGGCCGCCAAAGGGAAGGAGGGGCCATCGTGGTGGATGAGGAGTAGGGTGAGGTGGGTGGGGTGGGGTGGGGTGGCGGTAGAAATGACTCTGTGAGGGTATGATGGCAGGAGAGGGGAAGATGGGATGACAGTGGGTGGGAGATGGAGGGAGCGCCATGAAGGGAGCATAGATAAAGACTGAGGAGGAGGGGCACTGTGGTTTGGTGGGGAAGCCAAGAAGGCATCCTTCTCCCTCTCTTAAGCTTTTAAAAGCATCAGAGCATCTTGCTAATTGTTCATCTCCCAGAGATGCTAATGAAATTAACTCTGCAAAATGCTCATCAGGTCATCTGCAGAGGGCACGGTGCCAGGCTTCCACTTGGTCCAATCCCGTCCTCCTCCTCCTCCTCAGCTCCTCCTGCCCCTTCCTGATGATTCCCCGCCCCCTCCTCTTTAACAGGCCCTTCAGCAGGGAACATCTCACCACCGAACCTGCCTAAGAGTGCCCAGTGAGGAAACCAGAAAGGGGGGCTCTGTAGCCCCTCAGAATCTGGGATGCCATGGAGCTCATGGAGCTAGAAAGCCTGTGTCTGGGTGTGTATGTTTCTCTGTTCGTGTTTCTGAGTGTGTGTGTGTGAGCATATACATCTCTAATAAAACCATTTGTTAAACCGAACATTCTTTCAATCACTGAGCAAACATTTCTGAGGCATCTTCTAGGTTTAAATCCTGTCCCATCGCTTACAAGCTGAGTGGCTTTAAGCAAGTTGCATCCCCTCTCTGTGCCTTAGTTTTGTATTTATACAGTGAGGGTGATAGTAGCATCTACTTTACAAAGGTTTGTGAGCATTGAAAAAGATAAACCAGTTAAGGCGCGCCTGGGTGGCTCAGTGGATTAAGCGTCTGTCTTTGGTTCAGGTCATGATCCCAGGGTTCTGGGATTGAGCCCCACTTTGGGCTCCTTGTTCAGCGGGGAGCCTGCTTCTCCCTCTCCCTCTGCCTGCTGCTCCACCTGCTTGTGCTCTCTCTCACTATCTCTCTCCATCAAATAAATAAATAAAGTCTTTAAAAAAAAAGATAAACCAATTAAAGATCTTTGTCCTATGCTGGGCACAAGGTGAGATCTCAAGAAATGTTGGGCACTGTCCTTGGTTCTGGAGGCGCCAATGCAAGGAGATCTCCTTTCCCGTGCTCAGCACAGGAGAGGCCCAGGCACGAAGTTCTTGGTAGCACAGGGCAGCGTGGAGAGTGCAATAGTTGGTGCAGGAAGGAAGCAGGGATACGTGGAAGTGTTTTTACGTTCCATAAATATATATGGGAAATGTGTTTTTATTGACCATGTTCAGTGGCTGGGCACGCACGTGTGTGTGAGTTGAGTGTGGGCCGTGCCCTTGAGTTAGGAGCCGACTGAGTGGGTGCTGGCGTGCTGTGTGTGTGTGTGTGTGTGTGTCTGTGTGTGTGTGTGTGTCTGTGTGTGTGTGTCTCTGTGTGTGTGTGTCTGTGTGTGTGTGTCTGTGTGTCTCTGTGTGTGTGTGTCTCTGTGTGTGTGTCTCTCTGTGTGTGTCTCTGTGTGTGTGTGTCTGTGTGTGTGTGTGTCTCTGTGTGTGTGTGTCTGTGTGTCTCTGTGTGTGTGTGTGTCTGTGTGTGTGTGTGTCTGTGTGTGTGTGTGTCTGTGTGTCTCTGTGTTTGTCTGTGTGTGTGTGTGTGTGTGTGTTGAATTCAGGAATGGGTGGATGTTGGAGTTCTGCGTGAGGAAGAGACTGGTCCAGATATTGCTGAGGGTCCTCTGAAGGGGCTTATTTCTAGTTCTCGTTCCCTTACAGCCCCCCCCCCACATTCTTCACTTGTCTTATGACCTGGCTCTCGTTGCACCCTAACTTACAACTGGGAAGACATCTATGTCTTCTCCCAGAGGCTGCAGTTTCCCCAACTGGGTGGCAGTAAGCCTTGCAAACAGTAGGCACTAATAAATGCTTGCTCCATCTTGGGCAAGGCTCGAGAACTGATTTTCATAAAAGATGATTCTGTATCATTTTTTTTAAGTGCACATGACAGAAACCCAAATGGGCTTAAACAACAAAAAGGGGAATCTATTGGCTCATGTAACTGAAAAACCAGGGGGGTATCTGGCAGCTTCAGGAGCAGCTGGACCCAGAGGGCTTGAATGATGAGCCAATATTCAGTGTCTGTCTTTTCTCC
Organism: Ailuropoda melanoleuca; assembly: GCF_002007445.2. Lineage (NCBI taxonomy): Eukaryota > Metazoa > Chordata > Mammalia > Carnivora > Ursidae > Ailuropoda > Ailuropoda melanoleuca. The sequence goes on along the minus strand of NC_048220.1, from coordinate 83,590,495 downwards.
AGGCTCTGCTTTTCCTGCCCAGGCTCAGTGTCAGGCATGTGCACCTCACATGGTGGCAGCTCCAGGAGCTCCTCTTTTCTGCTCCAAGTTCAGCAAGAAAAGAAATTCTTTCTCTCCTTAGTTCTAACAAAAATCCCAGAAAAGAGCCTGAGCACTTGGTTTGGGTCATATGTCCATCCCTAAGTGAATCATCGGGGTTCAAGACATAGTGGAAGTCAAGTGGTTAGGCCTGAAGCATGTGTTATCCTCTAGAACGGGGGTGGGGTAGCCCCATGTGAATCTCATACACTGACGGTGGGGAAGAGTGATCCCACGAAGGAAAGACAGGAAGCTGCTGCTTCCAGAAGACAGAAGCTGGATGCTGAGCAGTGGGCAAACATGGATGTCTGGGTCAAGGCAGGGACTATCGAGAGCCAATGTTGGGTCACCAAGAGCAAGTCCAGCCCGTGGGACTAATTTCTTGTTTCCTTTATTGGCCTGCTAGGTTAGGACAAAGTTAGAGGCTCATGAATCTGGGGCTCTGCAGGGTCTTTCTGTTTATTTTGTGGGTGCAGCAATGAGATGTGAGCAGAAGGATGGTGTGATCAGAGGTTTCCTGAGTGGATGAAAGAGATATTGATTTATTGTCCTAGTGCAACTTACAAGGTAGTCTGAAGTAAGGAGCCAGTGGGCTCTCTCCTTGGTCCTGCCCTCAGCAACCAGTTTATGAAGGACTTGGTTGAAAGAATATATGACTTCCAATCTCATCTGGGAATGACAGGAAGCTGAAGAAAATAGCAAGCACCCTGCCCGACAGCTTCCACTTCCTGAGAGGGCTCCATATAGGAAAGAGGGATTAGATGTAACACAATGGAATAGAATTGGGATGCATTGAAGTCTCTGCACTTAAATTCAGAAAGCGAGTATCCCAAGGGTAGATGGGGGAACATCCAGCTGTTGGCAGGGCCTATGGGAAACACACAGTGCAGTGTTCCTCAAAATGTGGTCTTCAGACCACTGGCACCAGTAGAAATAGCTGGTAGGGGGCGGAACGCATGGGCAAAGCACAGGTTCCTAGACACTTCCCCAGACACACTGGATCCAAATCAGGATAGGGAAGGGCCTGAAGATGCACATTGTAACCAGCTTCTGGCACAGCTCCAAGTCAGTGATGGCCTCCCCATGGGCTTAGAGGTCCCCCCATCCAGCATGCACCAGCAGCTAATTGGGACCTTGCTAGTGCATCAGGCCATGTTGGCAGGAGACGTGCCGAGTCCCTTCAAGAGATGCTTCAGAGGAGCAGCCTTGGGGCAGGGCACTTGCAGTAGGGGGCCAGGGAGTCAAGGACAGGGCCCCAGGGCTCTGTTGCTAGCCCGTAACAGAAGCAGAACTGTTTGGTCTAAAGGGAGAAAATTCAAGATAGACCCAGACTTTGTCTTCTGAAGTAAAAAAAAAAAAAAAAGGGGGATTTAGAGTCTTCTGGATAACAGAAATGAACATGGGGGGAGGGGGGAGAGAGGTTTGATGAGGCCCCAAAATGTGAATCCGATGAGAGGCAGATTCCTGCTGCCTAGCAAGGAGAAATTCCTAGCCAGCAGAGCAGCTGGAGGTGAAACCCATGCACAGGTATTGCAAGGGGGTCACAGATACTTGTTGGAGGGTCCAGCCTAGGCAGGGTCTGGCCTTTCCCTCTCTTTGAGTCTGAGGCTCAAAGGCAAAGAAGGTTAAAGATGTTAGGAGCCCTCCTATCTGACCATCTACCTTTGAGCCTGAGACAAGCACTTCCTGGCAGCCCTCCAACCTGGATTCTTAAGCAGAATTCAGGTGAGACATTTATGCCCCATCTCTGCAAGGTCATTCCTGCTCCTTTTCCTGACATGCCCTGAGTACCAACTGGAAGGGGGGCAGCTGAGCTGAGGCCTGAGTGACTACAAGGAACCAGTCATGTGAAGATCTGGGGACAGAGTGTCCCAGGAAGAAAAGCAAATGGGATGGTCCAGAGGTGGGGATGATTTGGATGCTGTAGAAACAGAGGAGGAGGCCACCAGGGCTGGGGCCTAAGCAGGGTTGCAGGGGTAGGCGGGGCCCGATCATGCTGGGCTTTGAGGCAATGGTCATCATTAATGCTACTTTCCTCATATTTCAGAAGCCGGCATGGAGAACAAGTGCACTTCTTGGCCCTTTTGGATGGGACCATGAGGCCGGTTCTGGCCAATGAATTGTCAGTGGAAGTGATGTGTGTCATTTCCGGGCTGAGCCATTGATTGTTGGTGGGTGTACCTCCAGAGCTCTCTTTTCCTCTGTCTCACTGACCAGCAATATTCCAGGGAGTGGCTGTTTGTCAGCCTGTAAGATAATCTGGAGCAGTAGACCCATGATGAACAAATGAGAAATAAACCTTTGTTGATGGAATCCACTGAGATTTGGGGACTGTTTGTTACCATGATATAACCTAGTCTATCCTGACTGCTACAAGATCATTCTACTCTGGCTGAAGGAGGCCAGCGAAGTGAACACAGCAGAGAACTGAAGAGAGATAGAGACCCTTTCCTTTCTTGTTCCCCAAACCTTATTCCCAAATTCTAATCCCAGAGCAAAAACTGCAGGAAGAGGAAATGTAAGGAGCATGGACATTGAAGTCAAAGCCCCCCTAGGACCAATCTTAACTAGCCCTGCAAACATTGAATAAGGTTGGCCCTGGACATATGGCACTTCACCTCCCTGAGTCTCAATGACCTCATCTGTATAATGGGGATGATAATGTTCATTCAACAGGATTGCATGTGAGGATATTATAAATGTAGGCAAGGACACAGCAGAGTCAGCAGAGACCATTATGATATCATCTTATATCCCAGCCCCCAATCCCAGTACTTCATTCTCTTCAGTGCCTAAACCCCAGTTCCTAACTATCCCTCTTCTACCAGGTGCCCCCAAATGATGGTCCTAGTAAGGTCTCACCTCTCCTACACACCTCTTCCCTGGGAGCACGGTGAGGCATAGTGTCAGAGGGAGCAGCCTGGGCAAACACACACACCCCAGTTGGGCAGATCAAGTAGACAAAGCCTACAGACAAGCAGTCACCAAAGCAGGGTTCAAAAGCTGGAAGCTGTTGGACGTTTGTGGACATTTTCATTTGGGCTCACATGAGGTAAATAAATTAAAATTATTTTTTAGTTAAAATTTCCATACCCCAAGATTTCAAGTATGATGGCTTCTCTTGAAAATCTGGACACTACGGCCATACTGGGCCCCAGTGCGACACCAACTGGCACCTGGATTAGAAGAGCCAGCTGCCCCTGCAATGGGATCCTCTGCCCCGTGTCCTGTGCTGCCTCCTCCTTGGCGGTGAAGCCCAGCGCCCATACCTGTGTATCTGGTCATTGGCTGATGTTTCTTACACGAGTTAAGAGAAAAGCAAAACCTTTCTTGCAACCCTTCTCTATCAAAAGTGGGAAACAAAAGACAGACCGAGAGAGGGCCTCGTGGTTTCAAGAAATATAGGAGAGCTCATATCTCTTTGTGGAAGCGCAGACCATTATTATATCACCCAGCGTGCAGCACCAGTTTAGATTATGGACTGGTCCCGTAGGAGGTTTCGTTTGCGACCTTGCCCTCACGCTTCTCATCCCTCTCCAGACCCAGAGTAGGATCCTCTCTTTTTCTGACCATTCGCCCTGTGTATATGTTGCGCGTTTGTCATTTCCTTTCTCCTTCAAGGCAACCCTGTTTACTTTAACCAGATTAGGGAATGGGGGTGGGGAGCAGGAGACTCCAGCAGCGGTCATTGCTGGAGGCTCCAGCAGACGACGTGACTTGCCCAAGGTCACAGAACTAGAAGGCGGAGGCGCCTAGACCCTACCCCGGGTCTCCACAGCTTCCAAAGCCCTGCTCGGTCCTTCACGCCCACGTCTCTGGCGTCGTGCGCGCTCAGGGCGCAAGCACCGCGCGCCCAGTCAGAGACGCTGCGCCCTGGGGTTGTTTTTCTTAAGCGAAAGGCGCCACGGGGTTAGAGAAATCTTGGGTCACACTGGGGTCCATCAGGCTACACGGCTGGGACTGCGGGTAGCCCTGAGTCTGGCCTGCCCGAGCGCCTCTGCGCGGGGCCCGGGGCCCGGGGCCCGGGAGCTCTCCCGCAGTCCCCTATCCAAGCCGCGGGCTGGTGGCGTACCGCAGCACGCTGACGGCCTCGGAGCACTGCCGGGAGGCGGGGAGTGGGGTGGGGAGGGGGAGAGGACTGCAGCGGAACCTGCCCCGGGCACCCCTGCCCCAGGCCGTTCTCTGCAGGCTGGCTCCTCGCCGGGGTCGCTGCAGCCTTGGGCCCCTCCCGGGCCACCTGTGCGCAGGCTGGCGGGCCTGGGAGAGCCCGGATCCGAAGAACCGATCCACTCCGGGTTTCGGACTCCCGGCCTTGTCCCCGGAGACCGCGCGGGGCGGTGGGAGGCCTCCCCGCCCACCACCCCAACCCCTCCCCGGGGGAGCCTCGGGCAACGCCGGGAGGGATCCCCGGAGCTGGGGGTGGCCCGCGCGCGCGGCGTGGGGCGGCCCGGCCCCTCCTTCCTTCCCCCGCCCCGCCCTGCCGCCGCCCCGCTCCGCTGCTCCAGTCCGGGTTTTGCGGCGCCCACCGGCCCGCTCTCCGGCTGCGGGCTCCGCGCGGCGGCTGGCTCGGTGCGC